>NC_090648.1:19529980-19549980 GCF_040937935.1 Hyperolius riggenbachi
TATTTACATAAGCCAGCAGCGTCTCTGCTATCTTATCAGTGATAGAAGAGAGCTGGATAAAAATCCTCCTATGTTAGGCTGTGAAAGGAGCTGGGCTGACACATACTGAGGAATTACAGACAGGAAGAAAGGATCAGCCTCACAGCCTGTATTCAGTGGAAGATAGCTGCAGGGGGACAGAAGGTAAACACACAAGTGATCTCTTGAGATACAAAAGGAAAGCTGTATACAGCCTGCTTGTGTATGGATGTATTTTCTGTGTGGACATGCTGGACATCAACCTACTTCCGGTTTTGGTGGCCATTTTGTTTGTTTATAAACAAACTTTTAAAAACAGTTTTTGACTACTTTTAATGCGGCGGGGAGCGACAAAATTGTGACAGAGGGTAATAGGAGATGTCCCCTAACACACTGGTATGTTTACTTTTGTGCGATTTTAACAATACAGATTCTCTTTAAACCTGGTCTTTTTTAGGTATCCATTAGCAAACCCCCATGACTGCATAATAGTAGCAAATAGTACAAAAAATGAATGGATAGGCAGAGTAATAAATAAGACAGATAGATAGATAGATAGATAGATAGATAGATAGATAGATAGATAGATAGAGTTCACACAGTTACGCAACACGTGACAACAACAAAAATTAAGAACAAAAACAGTAGTGTATATTTTGTACATGAAGACAACGTTCCTTGGTTGGCTACATGAAATACTGTAACTCACGTTGTTGTAAGTAGGATACTGTTTGTATTTATCATAGCTAGTACATCTAAAAAAAACTTCTATTTCAGGGAAATGAACGGGAAAAGAATTTCACTACGGTCTCAGAGATTGTCCTCCTTGGATTTAAAAAATTCCACAGATCCAAAGACCTTTTGTTTAGTTTGCTTCTCCCGGTTTACATTGTGACAGTATGTGTAAACCTTCTCATTATTGTACTTGTGTCCCACAGCAAGAACCTCCACTCTCCAATGTATTTCTTCCTCACCCAGCTTTCCCTATCAGATATCATGCTGGCCACAGACATTACCCCCAATGCCCTGGCAACTGTGTTGGGCGATGGGATTATTATGTCCTTTGCAGGTTGTATATTACAGTTTTATGTTTTTGGGTGCTCGGAATCTTTTGAATGCTTCATACTAACGGTAATGGCTTTTGACAGATATATTGCCATCTGTAGCCCTCTCCGATATCCTTTGATCATGAGCCGCGTCAGTTGCCTGAAATTAGTTACATGCTCTTGGATACTGAGTTTTAGTTTTATATTGGTGACCACGTTAATGTTGTCCACACTACAGTTTTGTGGACCAAATGTCATTGACCACTTTTTTTGTGATTTTGCTCCTATTCTGGAATTCTCTTGCTCAGAAACCTCAGCCATTCAGATAGAAGTTATGCTGTTGAGCATTCCTGTGATGATTTTTCCACTGGTAATTATCATTGTGTCGTATAGCTGTATCGTCAAATCGGTTCAACAGCTTTCATCTAACATCAGCCGATTCAAAACATTCTCCACTTGTAGTTCACATCTGACTGTTGTAAGCATATTTTATGGAACCCTAATTATAACATATATATTGCCGACAAAAGGATTATCTTTGTCTATAAGTAGAGCCATTTCTGTACTGTACACCATGATGACTCCTATGCTTAATCCTATCATTTATAGTCTAAGAAACAAAGATATTAAATGTGCTGTTCAACGTCTGGCTTCTAAATGGGGGAGATGACCACTTTCATCAAGGAATTGCTATGGTACTCAGTATGTTTAACCAATTGCCAACTTCCCACTGTATATTGGCGGTGGCAAAGTGGCATGCCCAGGACCACGTAACGCACATTGGCGTCGGGTCCTGGGTCTCTTCCGGGCCAGGGATCACGCGCAGTGATGCGCGCGCATCCACCGGCAATAGGCTCCGTCCATCCACGGCGACAACCCGCCGGCCGTTCGGAAGCGCCGGCGGGTTGTTAACCCCACGATCGCCACATACAAAGTGTATAATACACTTTGTAATGTATACAAAGTGTATTATACAGGCTGCCTCCTGCCCTGGTAGTCCCAGTGTCCGAGGGACCACTAGGGCAGGCTGCAGCCACCCTAGTTTGCACCAAACACACTGATCCTGCCCCCCCTTCCCTCTGATCGCCCACAGCACCCCTCAGACCCCCGCCTGCCCACCCCTTAGACCACTGTTTGTACCCAATCACTCCCCTAATCACCAATCAATCACTCCCTGTACCTATCTGTCAACACTATTTTTTTATTAGGTCCCTAACTGCACCCTGGGGGCTCCTGATAACCCCCCCCACCCCTCAGATTCTCCCCTGAACCCCCCCCCTGTGTACTGTATGCATCTATCTCCATGTAATAACCCACTGATCACCTGTCAATCACCCATCAATCACCCCCTGTCACTGCCACCCATCAATCAGCCCCTAACCTGCCCCTTGGGGGCAATCTGATCACCCACCCACACCATCAGATTGCCCGCAAACCCGCCATCAGATCACCTCCCAAGTGCATTGTTTACATCTATTCTCTCCTCTAAGCACCCACTAATTACCCATCAATCACCCATCAATGACCCCCTATCACCACCTGTCACTGTTACCCATCAGATCAGACCCTACTCTGCCCCTTGCGGGCACCCAATCACCCACCCACGCGCTCAGATTGCCCTCAGACCCCCCCTTATCAATTCGCCAGTGCATTATTTACATCTGCTCTTCCCTGTAATAACCCACTGATCACCTGTCATTTACCTGTCAATCACCCATCAAATACCCATCAATCACCCATCAATCACCCCCTGTCACTACCACCCATCAATCAGCCCCTAACCTGCCCCTTGTGGGCAATCTGTACACCCACCCACACCATCAGATAGCCCGCAGATCCGACGTCAGATCACCTCCCAAGTGCATTGTTTACATCTGTTCTCTCCTCTAAACACCCACTAATTACCCATCAATTACCCATTAATCACCCCCTGTCACCACCTGTCACTGCTACCCATCAGATCAGACCCCTATCTGCACCTAGGGCACCCAATCACCCGCCCACACCCTCAGAACACTCTCAGACCCCAGCCCTGATCACCTCGTCAGTGCATTGCTTGTATCTATTCCCCCCTCTAATCACACCTTGAGACACCCATCAATCACCTCCTGTCACCACCTGTCACCCCCTAGCACACCTACCCATCAGATCAGGCCCTAATTTGCCCCGTGTGGGCTCCTGATCACTCGGCCAAACCCTCAGATCCCCCTCAGACCCCCTTCTGATCACCTCCCCAGTGCATTGATTGCATCTATTTTCCCCTTTAACCACCCCCTGAGACAACCATCAATCACCTCCTGTCACCCCCCTAGCACTCCTATCAATCAGTTCAGGCCCAATACAACCTGTCATCTAAGAGGCCACCCTGATTATGACTGGTTCCACAAAATTCGCCCCCTCATAGACCACCTGTCATCAAAATTTGCAGATGCTTATACCCCTGAACAGTCATTTTGAGGCATTTGGTTTCCAGACTACTCCTCACGGTTTTGGGCCCCTAAAATACCAGGGCAGTATAGGAACCCCACAAGTGACCCCATTTTAGAAAAAAAAGACACCCCAAGGTATTCCGTTAGGTGTATGACGAGTTCATAGAAGATTTTATTTTTTGTCAAAAGTTAGCGGAAATTCATTTTTATTGTTTTTTTTCACAAAGTGTCATTTTCCACTAACTTGTGACAAAAAATAAAATCTTCTATGAACTCACCATACACCTAACGGAATACCTTGGGGTTTCTTCTTTCTAAAATGGGGTCACTTGTGGGGGTCCTATACTGCCCTGGCATTTTAGGGGCCCTAAACCGTGAGTAGTCTAGAAACCAAATGTGAGTACGGCAAAACGTGAGTACGGCAATACCACATGTGTGACAGTTTTTTGCAGTCTAGGTGCGCTAAGGGGCCCAACGTCCTATTCACAGGTCATTTTAAGGCATTTGCTTTCCAGACTACTCCTCAGGTTTAGGGCCCCTAAAATGCCAGGGCAGTATAGGAACCCCACAAGTGACCCCATTTTAAAAAGAAGACACCCCAAGGTATTCCGTTAGTAGTATGGTGAGTTCATAGAAGTTTTTATTTTTTTGTCACAAGTTAGTGGAAAATAAAAAAAAAATTCCGCTAACTTGTGACAAAAAATAAAATCTTCTATAAACTCACCATACTACTAATGGAATACCTTGGGGTGTCTTCTTTCTAAAATGGGGTCACTTGTGGGGTTCCTATACTGCCCTGGCATTTTAGGGGCCCTTAACCTGAGGAGTAGTCTGGAAAGCAAATGCCTCAAAATGACCTGTGAATAGGACGTTGGGCCCCTTAGCGCACCTAGACTGCAAAAAAGTGTCACACATGTGGTATCGCCATACTCAGGAGAAGTAGTATAATGTGTTTTGTGGTGTATTTTTACACATACCCATGCTGATGGGAGAAATATCTCTGTAAATAGACAATTGTGTGTAAAAAAATCAAAAAATTGTCATTTACAGAGATATTCCTCCCACCCAGCATGGGTATATGTAAAAATACACCACAAAACACATTATACTACTTCCCTTGAAGATGGCGGTACCACATGTGTGGCACTTTTTTGCACCCTAACTGCGCTAAGGGGCCCAAAGCCCAATGAGTACTTTTAGGATTTCACAGTTCATTTTGAGAAATTTGGTTTCAAGACTACTCCTCACGGTTTAGGGCCCCTAAAATGCCAGGGCAATATAGGAACCCCACAAGTGACTCCATTTTAGAAAGAAGACACCCCAAGGTATTCCGTTAGAGGTATGGTGAGTTCATAGAAGATTTTATTTTTTGTCACAAGTTAGCGGAAATTGATTTTTATTGTTTTTTTTTCACAAAGTGTCAATTTCCGCTAACTTGTGACAAAAAAAAAAAAATCTTCTATGAACTCACCATACTCCTAACAGAATACTTTGTGGTGTTGTCTTTCTAAAATGGGGTCACTTGTGGGGTTCCTAAACTGCCCTGGCATTTTAGGGGCCCTAAACCGTGAGGCGTAGTCTTGAAACCAAATGTCTCAAAACGACTTGTGAAATCCTAAAGGTATTCATTGGACTTTGGGCCCCTTAGCGCAGTTAGGGTGCAAAAAAGTGCAACACATGTGGTATCGGCGCGCTGTACTCAGGAGAAGTAGTATAATGTGTTTTGGGGTGTATTTTTACACATACCCATGCTGGGTGGGAGAAATATTTCTGTAAATGGACAATTGTGTGTAAAAAAATCAAAACATTGTCATTTACAGAGATATTTCTCCCACCCAGCATGGGTATGTGTAAAAATACACCCCAAAACACATTATACTACTTTTCCCAATTACGGCAATACCACATGTGTGGCACTTTTTTGCAGCCTAACTGCGCTAAGGGGCCCAAAGTCCAATGAGCACCTTTAGGCTTTACAGGGGTGCTTACAATTTAGCACCCACAAAATGCCAGGACAGTAAACACACCCCACAAATGACCCCATTTTGGAAAGTAGACACTTCAAGGTATTCAGAGAGGGGCATGGTGAGTCCGTGGCAGATTTCATTTTTTTTGTCTCAAGTTAGCAGAAATGGAAACTTTTTTTTTCTTTTGTCTCAAAGTGTCATTTTCCGCTAACTTGTGACAAAAAATAAAATATTCTATGAACTCACCATGCCTCTCAGTGAATACTTTGGGATGTCTTCTTTCCAAAATGGGGTCATTTGGGGGGTATTTATACTATCCTGGAATTTTAGCACCACATGAAACATGACAGGTGGTGAAGAAAAGTAGGAGATGCTTCAAAATGGGAAAATTCACTTTTTGCACCATAGTTTGTAAACGCTATAACTTTTACCCAAACCAATAAATATACAATGATTGTTGTTTTTTTTTTTTAATCAAAGACACGTAGCACAATAAATTTGGACAAAAATGTATACAAAAATTTTACTTTATTTGACAAATTTTATCACAGAAAATTAAAAAAAAATCATTTTTTTTTACAAAATTCATGTCTTTGTTGATGAATATAATAAAAACTAAAAATCGCAGCAGCAATCAAATAGCACCAAAGGAAAGCTGTATTAGTGACAAGAAAAGGAGGTAAAATTCATTTAGGTGGTAGGTTGTATGACCGAGCAATAAACCGTTAAAGCTGCAGTGGTCTGAGTGGAAAAAAAAAGGCTCTGGTCCTTAAGGGGTTTTATGACTGCAGTCCTTAAGTGGTTAAGTAGTTCCTGGCAAAACAGTTTGGCTGCTGTACTTTCTGCCCAACGAAAAATAACGTGTTAAGATAAGATGGTAGATCAAAATTATGTGTTTATTATGCTAGCGGTGGACAAAATATGTATGTTTTATAAATGCATATCAAGTTCTGCCAAAAACAGGCCCAATGTCCAATCATGTGTTCATAATAAATGTCCTGTTTAACAAGAGCTAGCTTTTCTTAACGCTAGATGTGAAAGTCATTGAGAATCAATCATGTATGCAAAGTGACAGTGTGCTAGAATGGTGACGTAGCCATCCACAAACTACACTGTACATGTAAGGCCTGGCAGATCTCTCGTTTTCCTTTACCCTCTTCACCCCCAATCTAATACCATGCTCTTCACCTATCCACCACGCCCTTGCATGAACAGGAGGCCAGTGCACCTAGCCGACTACGGTTACCCTGCAGGACTTCAGTGTGCAAGGTATAGAGACTGAGGCCAGGAAGATGAGAGTACCCCCAGAGCCCACTAAGCAAGACTAGGCAGCTGGGAAATATCAGGTAATAATGCAAAATGCACTTGTGGAGGAGATAACACAGATCACCCCCAGGAGCTATGAACTAGAGAGCAAGATTTCTCAGAGCAACTGCAGCTCTGAGCTTCCGATAACTGCCACAATAAACTAGACACAATGGTTGATCAGCACGACCGGGTCAAGGGTCGAAAAATGACTCTATGGGAAAGTATGGGGCAGTTGCAAACAGCCCGCATAGTTTGTGTTACTCACAAACTAGTAAGCGGAGACCATTCATCGGGAACCTTTCCTGGGCAAATGTGTTCGGCCATCCCTACTCTCACTAACCTGCTTTTATGAAAACATCAATAAGGTAGGCATTGCACCATACAGATCACATTGGTCCCGGAGATCACACCAACACTTCCTGTGTCAAGGCGCCACCCATCAAAGTGATATCACAGCACCCAACCATCCCTTGCCACATGTAGGGGGACAAGCACTCATCTGATTGGGCAAGGCACAATGCATTGTCCAGTTATAACCAGCTGTGACAGTAAGCAGGCAGAAGATAGACAATGCACATGGACAAAGGAGGAAAGACACAACAATTAAAAACAGTATGAGCTGCCACAAGACATGCACATTACGATGTACGAAGCAATTGCACATCTGAGCTATGCTCATTGTAATAGTGCCACTGCCAAACACTTTTCACTTAAAGGGAGCCTAAACTGAGAAGGATATGATTTTTTTCTTTTAAAATAATACCAGTTCCCTGACTCTCCTGCTGATCCTGTGTCTCTAATACTTTCAGCCACAGCCCCTGAACAAGCATGCAGATCAGATGCTCTGACTGACGTCAGACTGGATTAGCTGCATGCTTTTTTCAGGTGTGTGATTCAGCCACTACTGCATCCAATGAAATCAGCAGGTCAACCAGGCAACTGGTATTGTTAAAAAGGAAATATCCATATCCCTCTCAGTTTAGGTTCCCTTTAATGCTAGACTATACTGTGCTTCTAGGGACTGATAAAACCTTTGAATAATTTATCCATCTCCTGAATAGTGCTGTCCAACACAGGTGATTGTGTGCCTTCAGGTGCACTGCCAAGCACTAGAATGCTCCAGGAATAGCGTTATTTTATGGTGACCTAATTAAAATTATTGCAGCTGATCAATTAGCCTTGTGTACAAAGATGATTAATTACACTTTATGTAGAGTTTACAAGCTTTTTTTTTTGGGGGGGGGGAGGGGGGGTATGGGAAGGAATTCCTCCGCTTAAGATTACTCTGTTTTATGTTTATTTTTATTTTTATTTTAACAGTCTTTGAGGAAAATTTCAGAAAAAAAAGTACCCATGTGTAACGATTGTGGGATTCTCTCCGTGATCAGCGCACAAGACGTGCGCTGACACTGCGGAAATCCTCCACAAGCGTGTAATTTGCGGGAACCCAGCAAAAAGTGCAATGCACCGGTAGAGGGAGATTCCTGTCGGCAGGTGGCGCTGTGGAGTGCAGAGGAACAGCTCCTCTGCCCTACCACACACGCCAGACAGGAATTGCACGAAGGGAAGAAACGCAGGGCAAGATAGCCCTAAAAGAGAGAGATCAAAGCGACAGAGGGTATGTGTGTTCACCAAACCAGTCACCACCCTGCGACAATGAAAACACAACCGGGAAGACAAAGCGAGAAGGCAATCGCCGGAGATGGCGATTGCTAACAGCGACACAAGACCGAATAAGCACAGATGAGGAATGTATGTTTGTCCACCAATCTATCCGCCACCTGCGACGGTGGACACACAACAGAAGAAACCAAGTGAGAACGCAACCGCAAGAGAAGCGATTGCGGAAGAGAATGAGCACAGGGACAGATTGTATGTGTGTGCACCAAACTAGTCACCAACCCGCGACGGTGCATACACAACAGCAGATATGAAGTAGGAACGCAATCGCGAGAGAGGCGATTTCCAGAGGTGAAACAAGGCTACAGCAAGGCAGAACACGAGAATCGCAACAGACAAACAAAACATATATGCAATCCTAACTGCACTAGGGAAACCTGCCTAGCACAGTTTCCAGGAATTACTCTAGGCTAATCTTCAAACAAAGAGCAAGGCTGAGACTCCAGGCGAGTGTTACACAGGAACTAACTCTTATGACCAGCAACTTACTGTGGGAAACATAGCTCTTTATAGAGCAAGGCAAGCCCACAAAGGATGTGGCTAGGCAATCTGCATGACAAACATATGCAAATTCCTCAGCAGCAAGCTGCAATACTGACAAAAGGTCTCTCTTCCAGAGACCTGCAGAATGCAGACCTGAACAGTGGTCAAAAGGCTGCTTGCCTGCGCAGGCAGCCCAGCAGATCCTCACATTACCCCCCCCCCCCCCCCCCAGGGTCGGATTCCAGACGACCCTCTAACCTGATATTTGCAAAAAACTCTAACTGAAGACTCATGAAGGTCAGGACAGCCCGACAAGGCCCAATTCCAGAGTCAGTCCAGCCGAAACCGACCTCATCGGAAGCAAACGCCACCGAAACATGTCCATCAGTACTACCAGTCTCAGTATAACACCCATCAGGACTGTGAACGCCAGAGAAGAAGCCATCGACACCCTCCAGACAATACCCACCACCTTCCAAGGAGCGTCCGAAAATACCAAACCTGCCACAATACCTGTTCGAAGTGTCCCTTACAACACAAAAGCCACTGTTGATCTTATCCAGGGTACCAAGCAAAATTTCTCCCGGAATCTCCCAGAACCTTTTGAAGCTCCACAGAGATCCCAAGAGGGCAGGATAATCACCAGGCTCACATGGAGAACTATCAAGAACCCCTATGGAACCAATGACAATTCCGGATTCAGAATTACGAGGACACCCATCAAGATCAGGACTTTCAGGGACCACTTCTGGGCATGCAAGCAGGCAGGCCATATCAGAGCATGACTCCATGGAGGAAGCATCTGAGCATGCTGGTAACCGAGGCACACTTGGGCTTTCTGGGTCACAGAACACATTGGGGTACACCAGCACAGGAGAAACCTCAGAACATGTCGGGGAACTGCCAACCTCAGAGTCCGACACGACAAGACCAAAACCAGTACCGGGCAGAGAATCATCATGAGCAGTGGTCTCAACTCAAGCACTGGACTTTCAAAAAAAAACTCGAACTCAGGCTTAGAAGTCTCAGTGACTGTAATGGTATCTGACAAAAACTTCATCATTGACTACGCATAACTGAAGCTCCACCAGAGCTGAAAAAGTAGCCAGCAAGGCAGCAATGCCTACTGAAGTGGGCAACACCTCAGAAGGACTTGGGGGGCAGGAGTCATCTCCTACAAGTTCTGCACCCTTTGGGAGGAACTCGGAGGTCTCCAGGACATCAGGCAAGACCTCAGGAACATCATTTTTCAAGTTTTCTAAGAAGGATTCGGAACTATCCATGTTACAGGGCAAAACTGGAACTTTATTTTGTGGACAGGGCAGATGTCCCAGGGAAGGTTCCACCATAAACTGAGACTGAATTTCATCATCATGAGCGGAACGTACAGGAATATTTACTGGAACACTCCCTAACTTTAATCTCACTGCACCCAGAAGTCTGTGTAGCAGTCAAACTAGCTTGCAACTCAAAAACTGCAGAAAAACAGGTGAGTATAGTAGCAATACCTAGACGAGCCTCTAGGGACACTGCAGGAGACTCTAAACAAGGCCATATTAACTCATCCAGAGTGCAGGGTGCAGAATCAGCATTTTCCTCAGAACAAGAAAGGGACTCACAAATGTCAGTGTGATTGGACATCATATTGTTATTCATGGTACAGGGCAGGCTCAGAGAAACTTTCTCTGGACCCAGCAAAGATGCTTCAGAGTCAGATTCGCAAAACCGAAGCGCTGTCTCAATCTTAGATTCGGCTAACAATGTCAAATCCGAGGAGTCAGAACGCAAAACTTGCGAATCAAAAATCGCTTTAGGTTGTGAAACTGACGCTTCCATAGCGCAAACCTCCGCGATCTGCGGGGCAAACTGTAAGGCATTCAAGACAGAAACACTGGAGCAACTGTCACCAGGCAACAGGCCCTTACAGGTGTGAACAGGGTGAGACAAAGACGCATCTGCAGTAGAAATAGCGACAACATCAGGAAAAACTTTATTAGACATATTAATTTTACTTTGTTGAGGCATAATTTAGGAATTTTCCCCATAGCAGGATCACAGATGGAAGATCTTAAAGATCTGTCTCTAAATGACAAGGGGTCCCACACATCCTTGAGAAAACTGGCACGTTCATGCTGATCACAATCTGCAGGAACATCCGAGAAACAGGCATCAGATGGATCGCACAATGTCACGACTCACATGCTTTACCCCAGAAAGGCAGGAACAATCATCCGACAACGATGTCTCTTTATTGGAATCAATTGGTTGGTGTGTGTGCAACTCATCCAAAATCGTCTGCCATACATAAATCATCAGATCCACATCACCCTCGTCACATTCATCGGAATCAATCAATAGGTACATAGAATCGAAACAATCATTCAAGACATCTCGCTTTTTGCGATGTAAAAATCGCAAAAGGCTTTCCAATCAAGATCAAATTCCTCCATCAAGGCCCCAATGTCCCATGAGGCAAATGGAGGTTCAAACAGGCCAGTATCCAGATAATCTCCATATGGGTGGAGTTCAGAACAAGAACAGATTTTTTAACTGCTTTAATATAGTGTGCGATCCTACCTATAGTAGGATCCACATAAGCTTTGGATTGAGGCAAAAAACCCGGAGACGGAACAACATCATTGTAAACATCATTATCATACTGAATGGTTTTGCACATTTCAGACTTGACAGAAATAACCTCTTTATTTGTGGTTGCTATGGGCAACAAATCTTTTGGCTGACAAGCCAGATCAGCAGATTGGCCTGCAAGCACCAATTCATTAACATATGGTAATGCCACAGAATTGTTGCATAACCTAATCTGATCAGCATCATGCTCTGCAGGAAAAAACTCATAGAAATAACCTGGCAGGGAAATTCTAAGCTTACGAGAAAATACATGACTCAGAAATCTGCAAAGGTTATGTCTCAGATTCACGTGTCTGGCACACTCATCCGCCCACACAAACAGATCCCCTTGGAAAAGATTGTAAGCAATCTGAGCACTCCAAGTGGAAATATTGGTGGCCTGAAATTCAGGATTTGCCAAGAATCTGAAACATTCTGATATAAACTCATCTCTGGTTTCAGAGTCCAGTATCTTAAACCTCTTAAAGATACAGGACCCATCTTTGACCAAATCGTACAAATCGGAAATTCCCTCTACACTGGGAATTTCGGTTGGGCTGGTCATACTTTAACGATTGTGGGATTCTCTCCGTGATCAGCACACAAGACATGCGCTGACACTGCGGAAATCCTCCACAAGCGTGTAATTTGCGGGAACCCAGCAAAAGGTGCAATGCACCTGTAGAGGGAAATTCCTGTCGGCAGGTGGCTCTGTGGAGTGCAGAGGAACAGCTCCTCTGCCCTACCACACACGCCAGACAGGAATTGCACGAAGGGAAGAAACGCAGGGCAAGATAGCCCTGAAAGAGAGAGATCAAAGCGACAGAGGGTATGTGTGTTCACCAAACCAGTCGCCACCCTGCGACGATGAACACACAACCAGGAAGACAAAGCGAGAAGGCAATCGCCGGAAATGGTGATTGCTAACAGCGACACAAGACCGAATAAGCACAGATGAGGAATGTATGTTTGTCCACCAATCTAGCCGCCACCTGCGACGGTGGACACACAACAGAAGAAACCAAGTGAGAACGCAATCGCAAGAGAAGCGATTGCGGAAGAGAATGAGCACAGGGACAGATTGTATGTGTGTGCACCAAACTAGTCACCAACCCGCGACGGTGCATACACAACAGCAGATATGAAGTAGGAACGCAATCGCGAGAGAGACAATTGCCAAAGGTGGCACAAGGCTACAGCAAGGCAGAACACGAGAATCGCAACAGACAAACAAAACAGATATGCAATCCTAACTGCACTAGGGAAACCTGCCTAGTGCAGTCCCAGGAATTACTCTAGGCTAATCTTCAAACAAAGAGCAAGGCTGAGACTCCAGGCGAGTGTTACACAGGAACTAACTCTTATGACCAGCAACTTACTGTGGGAAACATAGCTCTTTATATCTGCATGACAAACATATGCAAATTCCTCAGCAGCAAGCTGCAATACTGACAAAAGGTCTCTCTTCCAGAGACCTGCAGAATGCAGACCTGAACAGTGGTCAAAAGGCTGCCTGCCTGCGCAGGCAGCCCAGCAGATCCTCACACCATGGTTCTATCTACGCATAAAAACCTGCACATAAAAATGTAAAAGTAAAAATATAGATATGGTTGTGTGCATTTTGTTACAATTCTGTATGTGTCAGAATACATTTTTTCATGTGCATTTTCACTTTTATCACATTGAATTCCTTTCTGCTCATGCAAAACCAATCACTATATATTTACCCATAGACGTTTCTTATTGTGCATTGCGCACTGTCCTTGCACATTGCTCATCTTGTAGAACAGACACACAACACCTAGGCCCATATGGAATTCACTTTTTCTCCAGAGTTTTCTCCCAGATGATATTTTCATAGTATCTCATAAAACACCTTTTAAGCCTCCAGCAAGCAAGGGAATACTCAAAATTAATGTGATAATACTTTTTCATCAACTGGGTACTTTTCAAATGGTAAAATACTGCAAATGTAGTTTTAAGAGAAGATGAAAATTAACTCCTAGAGATGAAAAAACATAATTGCATATGGGCCCTTGTCAATAAAGTAAGAAACTACTCAAAATAATTTTGCTAGTATTTTTTCACCTACTTTATGGTACTTTACAAATTGCAAATTGCTTAAAGTGAACTTCCGGACTAAAAATCTACTCAGCAGAACTGAAAAGGCTTTATGTTTCTTTAACAGTTTCACAGCATCAGAACTTTGTTTTTCTTATAGAAGGCTCACTTTTAGCTGCATTTGTAGCTAAGCTCCGCCCCATTAAACAAAAACTGCCCAGGCTTTTTTTCCCTGATGCTGTGCAAAGCATGATGGGATTTCCTATGTTGTTGTTCACGTTGCCTAGCAACTGGGAGGGGTAATCAGGACACAGGACAGTTGGAACTGTGTCTCATGCTCCCTGTCACCTCCTTTCAACCAAAAAGATGGCTGCCCTCATGAAATCACAAACCTTTGCCTGTTCTTTTAAAACAGTGTGGGTAAGAGATTATATTACCTATCTATTTTAATTCACATAACTAATGTAACTTAATGACAGTATGTTTGTTTAGGCTGGAGTTCCCCTTTAAATGTTAATTCAAGTAGGGCCCGGTATGAATTAAGTCCTTCCATAAAATAATAATATATTAAGATCTTACTTTAAGATTTCAGATGTTATTGAATAGTGTTCAATTAATATTTATTTAGAAATGGTTTGAAGATTAATGCTCAGATTAATTCTCAGAAAAGCTTATTACCACCCAATTAATTTGAACAAGGCAAAACTCTCCACAGATTCAGGGACTCAGCTGGGGCCTATTTTACACAATATAAACCCCGGCTTTTATATATAACCGCTTCAGGTCTGAATGATTAAATGAAAGGGAGCTGAAGATTCCTAATTTACAATTACAGCAAGAAAGCAATCATACTATTAAATACAACCTTTAGAAATCCTTGTCTTCTTCAAATTCACAAAATCATAGAAGGAGCAACCCAATTTTTCAAAGAAAATAAGAAGCATTCACCTTAAAGAGAAACTCCAACCAAGAATTGAACTTTATCCCAATCAGTAGCTGATACCCCCTTTTACATGAGAAATATAATGCTTTTCACAAACAGACCATCAGGGGGCGCTGTATGACTGATTTTGTGCTGAAACCCCTCCCACAAGAAGCTCTGGGACTGCGGTACTTTTGGCAGTTTGTTACAATGTAACAAGGCTCACAGACAGGAATTAGCTGTTTACAGCTGTCTCTAACAGCCAAAACAGCTAGCAGCAGCTACATCACCTGCCCACAGTAAAAATGTCACCATGTAATAAATGTCAGAATGTACATCGGGGAGAGGAAAGATTTTACAATGAGCAAACACTGACTAAATCATTTGTACATAATTATTGTAAAAATGAAGCACTTTTTTTATTACATTATTTTCACTGGAGTTTCTCTTTAACTCATATCACCACTACTTTACTTCAGGGTTGATTTTGAAGGCTGGAGAGCTGTGAAAAACAGTATAAAATGTAAGTGAATGAGCAAAAATGGACTGAATTGGTTAATAAGCCAATTATTAGGCAAGGAGAGATTGCAAACCTTATATCAGCAAGTTAGGAAATTAAAGAATATTAAAAAAAATCAGAAAGCTTTGTAAATACTAGATGCACGCATTCACAGTAAAAAAACTTTTAAAGAAAAAACTTAAAGGATACCCGAGCTGACATGTGACATGATGAGATAGACATGGGTATGTACAGTGCCTAGCACACAAATAACTATGCCGTGTTCCTTTTTTTCTTTCTCTGCCTGAAAGAGTTAAATATTAGGTTTGTAAGTGGCTGACTCAGTCCTGATTCAGACAGGAAGTAACTACAGTGTGACCCTCACGGATAAGGAATTCCCCTTTTTATCTCTTTCTTGCTCTCAGAAGCCATTTTCTGCTAGGAAAGTGTTTTTATAGTTTAAATTTCTTATCAGTGAGCGTCACAATGTAGTCACTTCCTGTCTGAGTCAGGACTGAGTCAGCCACTTACATACCTGATATTTAACTCTTTCAGGCAGAGAAAGAAAAAAGGAACACAGCATAGTTATCAGTGTGCCAGGCACTGTACATGCACATGTCTATCTCATCATGTCACATGTCACTTCGGGTATCCTTCAATAAACCTTGATTGTCTTGAATTTATCAATAAGAGTTAAACTTAGCACAATGCCTTTCCATTGTGACTTTTTTTTCCATACCTGATATGAGATGTTGGCAGCCCCTAACATTGGCATGCACCCAGGGCCGGATTTGTACTTTTTGCCGCCCAAGGCCCACTGTCACCACCCGCCCCCTGACCAACAGCATCCCAGGTACTGGTGTTCCTAATGCCTCAGAACAGAGCTTAAATTGAAACTGTTGCGCATGGGGGTGGGGAAACGGCTGTTCACTCACCCTTCACTGCTTCCGTGCCCTCTCCAGCTACCTTCTTCTATCACCCAGAAGGAGGTAATGGAGAAAGAAGCTGGAGATCTGAAACACAAAATAGAGGGCAGGGCACAGAGGTAGCGATAAGGGTGAGTTAAACCCTTCTTGCTGCCATGCGCAACAGTTTCAAATTGAACACCAGTACCAATCGTCACACTGATCCATACTTCCAACAAAGTAAAACTGTCACCTCCTGCAGTTAGTGAGATTTTAAAGAATACCTGATACCTGGGGCTTCTCTCCCCCTCCCCCCAAGCCTTACAGGTCCCTCTGTTTCCTCCTGGTCCCCTCTGTTGTGTCACCATCCCCCTCTGAAGGCTCGCCAGTCATGGGCTTCCGTGCAATGACCTCCTCGATTGTGCTCCCATGGCTTTCTACTCATGTACAGAATGTTCCTGGGCCACATGCGCAGTTACCCACGACTGGTCTAGTGGGCAAGCTTTTGGAGGGTGACGCGGGACAAAGTAATGGACTGAGAGGAAACCAAGGGGACCTATAAGGCAAAAGGGGGCTGGAAGAAGCGGCAGCTCCAGATAAGTAAAATAGATTTTTTTTCCATTTCAGGACAAAAAAGCAACTAACCCATTCACACCTAAAAATGAAAACGCCATTGTTTTCATGCGCTGTTTTTTTTCCCCTCCTGGCGCTCCACTCAGCACTGTTTTTGTAAAATGCTATTTTCTAAGCGCATTTTTAAAGAGGTTTTGTAATTCACTCCCTGACGCAAGTAAGGAAGTGAACTCTTGACCCAGAAAAGAATAAATACTATGGCCTTGATTCACAAAAGGGTGATAACTGAGTTATCACGCCTAAAAGCTTTGCACGTGCAAACCAGGGTGCTAAGTAGTTTGCACTCTAGTTTGCACATGTAAACTATGGTGCAAACTAGGGTGCAAACTACTTAGCACCCTGGTTTGCACGTGCAAAGCTTTTAGGCGTGATAACTCAGTTATCACCCTTTTGTGAATCAAGCCCATAGTATTTATTCTTTTCTGAGTTTTTAGGTGTGATAACTGAGTAATCACGCTTTTGTGAATCAAGCCCTATGTATTTATTCTTAAAAACGCAATTGCTGCACAAAGCGATTTTGGAACTCTCTCAAAAGTGTTTTGAACTCTCTCATAGGGAATCATTGCAGAAGCGTTGCGCTTAAAAAAAAGGCGGAAAAGGCCCCTAGTGTGAACGAGCCCTGACAGCGCACACACACGCGATGCATGGAGTCCATGCAGCTAAAAGGGTGTGTACAGCAGCTGCATCCATGAGTGTTCAAAGCATGTGCAGTTTGGATGCTCTTGGCCATGGCAGCTGTGCACAGCTGAGTAAAAGCATGATATAACAGGGCATGGAGTGGATACAGCATTATGGGGCCACAGCAGACAAAGGCAAATCTGAGTATGAGGACTAGTAAGATGCTTCCAGGCATGGCTACCTTTTAAAATTTACAAAGAGACATTTCTTTTGTTAGGTGGAGGGGGGATGGGCAGTGAACATTGAAAAAGGACGTCATTGAGAATAATTAAACAAAATAGTAAGTAGTTTCCACGTACTTACTGATAACATGCATTATCTGTCTGCAGCTCAGAATTCAGCACTTTTTCTCCCCTTCATTCTTCACCACCAAACACAGACAGGAGCAGAGCTTCTGGAATACATTGCATCAGGGGGATCTCGATCTGTGCCTGGGGCTCTGATTCATATCAGACCCAGCAGCATCATGAGACCTCCCCATCAGCACTGTCCTGGCCGGGCTGCCTCTGACGTCACTGACTTCAGGGGATCTCGATCTGTGCCTGGGACTCTGATTCACATCAGACCCAGCAGCACCACAAGACCTCCCCATCAGCACTGTCCTGGCCGGGCTGCCTCTGACATCACTGACTTGCATTTATAGACAGTAGGTTCTGCAGCCGCGGCTCTGCTAACTGTCTAACTGTAGAGGCAGCGCTGACAGAGGGGATGATATGCCTGGCAATAGGGAGATCATAGTGGTGCAGTGCATGCGCACATTTGCTCGCTGCCTCCACCACGTCACTTGTTGTAGCCGGAAGCTGCTCCCGCCAGCTGCACAGTTCACACAGACACAGGATCAGTGCTGAGCACAGCGGGGCGGCTACGGTCGGCTATCGATCTTCTGCAGCAAGGCAATGACTGGTGACAGGTGCAGTCAACCTGTCATCCGCCCCATGGTTAAAATTCGCCCTAGTCCTGGGCTTTGGGGGCCTTCCCCTAAATCCGGCCCTGCATGCACCAATGATGTCAGCACTGTGCACTAAACAAGGAGAATCTACAGCAATCTTCGCCTACTATACACAGTCCAGTCTGGCACCTGAAATGTCTGAGAAGTACAAATTTGTATTGATTCAGAAACTACGATAACTTGAGGCAATCGAAACAAGCAGCAGTAATGAAGTAGGAGCTTCTTGAAAAGAATCCCACCACTAACATTTGCTTTTGGATCTGCTCCAGCTAATGTTGAAATTCCACTCCTTGCTTTACAGTCTTCACCAGACAATAGGGCAGTAAATGCTGGGCATCGGACTATTGACTATTTCCCACAAACCTACTAAACCTTACAGTGAGCCCATTAATTCTGGACAGAACTGATAATACATAAAGCATAAAACATACAGGGGTTGATTCACTAAACAGTAAACTCATAGCACGGTCGCACCAGCGTTTTGCATGCGTTATAATGCACATAACGGTTTTCGGGCACAAAACACAAATTTTCACATGCAAACACGTCCATAAATTTGCATTTGCACGTGAAAACCGTTACGCGTGTTATAACGTGTGAAAAATGCTAGTGCGGCCGTGCTATGGGTTAGCATGGTTTAGTGAATAGACCCCACAGTCTTTAGAGTTTGTCTTTCACCTGATTTCACATTTTTTTAAGTATGTATTTATTTCTGGATTCAAAATAAAGGACAGGATATTTCAGATATACATTATTGCTGGTCCTGTTGCATTGAATATTTTCACACGTATTGTGCTGCATCGCATGCATAAAATCTGCATCCCGTCTAGTGATGAGCACAAATTTTGCATAGTCATAATTTTGCATCATAATTTGCAATTATGATGCAAAATTTTAATGTGAAATTTTGCAAAAATTTGTAATAAATTTCACATGTTAACGTAACCCCTCCATAATTTTTACTTATTTTCATGAAATTTCACATAATTATGTGTTGACTTTTGCGTTTAATGGCAAAGCCCCAATACATGCTATCATCACCAAAATGACTACATAAATTAAGTGGAATACTAGGAACAAGTTAAAAAAAAATGTTCAAAAAGACTTTGTAGTTTTTGAGAAAATTGATTTTAAAAATGCAAAGGAAACATGGTTTTTAAACTGCCAAAATCATTTTTCCTTGCATATTTAAAATCGATTTTCTCAAAAACTCCAGTCTTTTGGAAAAATATTTTTTTGGACTTGTTCCCAGTTTTCTCTTTAACTTATGTAGCCAAATTGGTGTCCATGGCATGTATGAGAGTTTTGCTATTCACTGCTAAAGTCAGCACAAAATTACACAAAAAAGTACACAAAAATTATGAATGTGTAAACAAAATCACTTAAAGAGACTCTGTAACATCAAAGACATCCCCTGGGGGGTACTCACCTCGGGTGGGGGAAGCCTCGGGATCCTAATGAGGCTTCCGACGCCATCCTCTGTCCCACGGGGGTCTCGCTGCAGCCCTCCGAACAGCCGGCGACAGACCTTTGCTGGCTCCAGCGGGGGCACTGTGGCTGCTTTCGGCTCCGAAGTAGACAGAAATACCCGATCTCAGTCGGGTCTTCTGCTCTACTGCACAGGTGCCGGAGACTTGCGCCTGCGCAGTAGAGCAGACCCGACGGCGATCGGGTATTTCCGCCTACTTCGGAGCTGACAGCCGTCAGAGCGCCTGCGCAGGAGCCGGGAAGGTAAATTATGACGTAATCTTGTACGGAGGGCCGCAGCGAGACCCCTGAGGGACCGAGGAGATC